>NW_025333847.1:0-8815 GCF_019186645.2 Phyllostomus hastatus
TGAACCGGGCCGACCTGCCCCGAGCGCGTCGCAGGCAGCGGGCCGGGGGCGGGGAGACCGCATCTGGGGACCTGTGCCTTCCTGGCCGGTGGAGGCCGGAACGGGGTGGGGAGGAGCGTTCAGAGCAGCTGGAACCCGACCGCAAGTGACCGGGTGTGACCGGAATGCGCTCGGGCAGTAGAGAGAGGGGTGATTCTGCGGGATCGGCTGGTGACCGGGCCGGGGGTGCGGTTGGCGTGCGGGGAGAGGAAGCGCAGGAAGGGCTGGGGGCTGGGGAGGGGCAGGGCCAGCTCCGCGGGTGGGGACTGAGGTGGGGGAGGCGGGAGGCCGGAGCCGGGCTCCAGAGGGGGAGAGGACGCGGCGGGATCTGGGGTAGACAGAAGCGGTCGAGAAGAGAGAGTTTAAGGGAATTAGCGGCAGATGTGCTGGCCCGACTTTTCTGACGGACCTTGGAGGCTGGATTCCTCCTTCATCCAAAGTTGGGCCCCTTTTCCATTCTGTGCCCTTCTGTGATGTCCCAAAAACACCTCCCAGGGGACCAGGGGACCGGATCCCTCTTCTCACCGCCTCCCCCGCACCGGGCCTAAAGCGCCTGGGGCAACTGTAGGGACGGACTGAGGGCAGGTATCCAGGTGGACTTCCTGACCCCAGAGGGCTAAGGGAATGACAGGCCCCTCCCATGTACCCAAAGCAGCCCTGCAGCCGCACAGCAGCACCCGCTGTGGGCACGCCCCAAGATCGCCGCGGGGACTTGGGCCAGGAGCTTTCCCGCTGCCCCTTCCCCGCCCCTCCAGCTCCTCCCCCGGCCCCGGCCTTCCCCTCGCTTGCCACCCACCGCCTCTGATCAGTCTCTGAGTCCCGGTTTCCTTCGCTTTACAATTTTCAGAGGCTCACTGCAAGGCGCGCACTCCCAGACCCTGGGTTTCTCCCTGTGAGGCTCTCCCCACCGGTGCCTCCTCTCCCTCCAGCCTCGGCCAAGGTCAGCGGGTCAGAGTCCAGAGGCGATTCCCACTCACCCCTCGGCAGTGGCCCACCCCCTTCCTGGGTGAGGAGGGGGAACATATAAGGAGGCTGACCTATGTTGTTCTAGAATATTATGCCTTTTTTCCCTTCACCCAAAGAAACTACCCCTATTGTCTTTTTGTCTCCTGGAAACAAATTTTGGGGGGACACTCAGGGGCCCCCGCTGCCAGTCCAGAGATCAAGATGTTTGATTGCGAACTTGTGTTCTTTCAATATTCAGTTTTTCACCTATAGGGCACTAGGAACAGAGACAAAAAGAGAAACAAAACAAACAAACAAACAAACAAACAACAAAAAAACCCTCCAGGATGTAGGGAAATGAGGAACTGGAGGCAAGGAGATGCTGGCAGAGACTCAGCAAGAGAAGGAAAAAAAAAATAAACAAACACAGATGAAGCCAGACGGGGACGTGATAGAGGTGGAGAGCTGTATTCTGTTAAAAAGCAAAAATACCTCTGGCTGGCGTAGCTCAATGGATTGAACGGGGGCTGTGAACCAAAGCATCACAGGTTCGATTCCCAGTCAGGGCACATGCCTGGGTTGCAGGCCATGGCCCCCAGCAACTGCACATTGATGTTTCTCTCTCTCTCTTTCTCCCTCCTTTCCTTCTCTAAAAATAAATAAATAAAATATTTTTTTAAAAAAGCAAAAACAGAAAAACCTCCCACGGAGCAAACTTACGATCTCACTGGTGTCCTTCCATGAGCTGTGGGCCAGCCAGCACCCACCCCCCACCCCCCCCACCCCCGCCCAAGCAGAGGGAAAGGAGGTCCGAAGCGCCGTACAGAGTGAGACTCAGAGGCAGAAAGGAGCAGGGACGAGAGAAGTTACACGAGGCAAAAAGTGGGTTGGTTGCAGCAGGGCTCCCTACCTTTGGGGGACTGAAGGGGTCTGGGAACACAGGACCTGCCCGGTGCTGACCAGGAGGTTCCTGAGGGACCTGGGAGGGGCCGAATCAGGGAGTAAGTCAGTCTCTGTTGGGTGACAGGGGGCTTAGTATAAGTGATGCCTTTTTTGAACTTGTTGCCTTATTTTTAACAATTCTTTCTGCATATATATATATATATATATATATATCCTGAGCACCTACTGTGTGCCCGGCGCAGTTTCCGAGGGCTGTGGGGGAGACACAGGGAAGAGAATGGACCCCATCTCTTCACGGAGCTGTGTGTATAAGAGACTGAGACCTAGAGATGCTGAAAGGGAGAAGGAGGAAGCGAGAGCAGGGACACAGCCGGGGCTGGAGATGGGACAGCTGGAGGCAGGCTGTCTTTGCCTGCCTTCCCTCCGCCTCTCTCTTTGGTCTCACTCTCTCCGTCTCTCCTGTTGCCTTCCTACTCCTGTCTCTGTCTCTCCCTGTCTCTTTTCCCTCTCTGCCTCAGTGTTTTTTTCTTCCTGCCTGCTCTCTCCCCTCCTGTCTTTTTCTCTATTTCTTTATGTCTCTCTGTTTCCCTTTCTCTTTTTTCAACTCTGCCTCCTCCCTTCTCTCTCCCTCCCTTCATCCCTCTCTCCCTTCCTCCCCTTCATCCTTCTGCCTTCTCCCAACCATTTCCTTTGGCCCCGGCTGTCCCATGTCCTGTACTTGGCAAATCAGGAGCAAACAGAGGAGCCAAGTTTACTCATTGCTTTTCAAGCCTTCACAGCCTAGTTGGAGAAAAGAAGAGAGAAACGCCCAGGGGAAGCAGGAAGAAGGAGGCAGCTCTTCCTCCTCCCAGCTTGGGTGCTCCCTGGTCCTCCCCCCAGCTCCCTCCTGCTTCCCAACCTCCAGAGAGTTTCTCTCCACCCAGGGTCCAGGGCAGGGTCTCTGGGGATCCTGGACAGGAATGCAAGTACGCGTGGCCTGGAGAGGACAGGAACCTGGAAGCCCGAATGCGCACAGCGATACTTTCTCCTTTGTGTGATACTACTCACCTTTTTATTTTTATTTTCTTTAGAGAGAGGGAAAGGAGGGAGAAACAGAGAGAGAGAAACATTGATGTGTGAGAGATCCATCAGTTGGTTGCCTCTTGCATACACCCAACTGGGGACCTGGGTTGCAACCCAGCCATGTGGCCTGACAGAGAATTGAACCTGTGACCTTTTGGTTCACAGACCGGTACTCAATCCACTGAGCCACACCAGCTGGGGTGGGCCTACTAACTTATTCTCAGGGCTGACTTCTCTCTGCTCTTGGATTTCTCTGGGTCAACTTAGATATGGCTTAACGTGGCCACACTGGCTGGCCCTTTAGCTGCCCTTTAGCTGCCAGGCCAGCAATCAGCGTGTCACCCCCACTCTGTGCTTCTAACCCTAAGTTCCCAAGGGACAGTACCTACTTGGTGCGGCTTATTCTTCTGAGTCAGGACCCACCCATGTATATCATGAGCTGGCCATCCTGGAGCCAGTATCAAATGACACACCATGGGCTGCATTTTAGTTTTGTTTGTTTGTTTGTCTTACATATATGTAAAGGTGCCAGTCCTATTGGAGTAGAATGCATCTGAGAGTGACCTCATTTTAACCTAGTCTCCTTGGTAAAGACCTTATCTCCCATTAAGATCACATTCAAGGCCTTGAGAGTTAGGGTTTCAATATGCCTTCCCTCTCTAGAGGCACAGTGCAACCCGTGATAGGCTGCAACAAGGTCTGTGGGATGGGTGAGCAAAAATGTGCTACTTCAGTACAGTCCAGCCCTGGCTGTTGTGGCTCAATGGATGGAGTACAGGCCTGAGAACCAAAGGGTCACTGGTTCAATTCCCAGTCAGAGCACGTGCCTGGGTTGTGGGCCAGGTCCCCAGTGGAGGGAGCGCTAGAGGCAACCACACATTAATGTTTCTCTCTTTCTCTTTCTCCCTTCCTTCCCGTCTCTCTAAAAATAAGTAAGTAAGTAAGTAAATAATACAGTCCACCCCTCGTTTGCCCACCACACATACTCTTTATCCCATACCCTCAACCCCATTAAAAAAAAATCAAACATCAGCCATGGTGGCCAAGCATTCATAGTGATGTCACTTCTTTTTTTTTTTTTTAAGATTTTATTTATTTACTTTAGACAGAGGGGAAGAAGGGAGAAAGACAGGGAGAGAAGCACTGATGTATGAGACACATCAATCGGTTGCTTTTTGCACACCCCCAACTGAGGACCTGGTCCACAACTCAGGCATGTGCCCTGACTGGGAATCGAACCTGCAGCCTTTCAGTTTGCAGGCCTGCACTCGATCCTCTGAGCCACACCAGCCAGGGCATGACGTCACTTTTCAATCCTTCAATGTCGGCTCTTGCTATCATTGAGAAGCAGAATTCACCAAGCGTTGAATTGTCCCCACACCAACTCCACCTGTCAAACGGTAACGCAGGTGACCTGAGGCGAGCTCACGGAGGACAGAAACCTCCCGCCCAGCAGAAGGGCTAGAGCTCCCTCCATGTTGCTTTTCAGTACGAACCGGACTGAGGAAGCCGGGCCTCACGATCCTTCCTCCCTGACGGGATTTCAGCGGGAGGTGTCAGAAGGGCTACCACCAGGGTAACTGGCTTGGCGTGGTGAAACGGCACCAACTGTTCGCGGTGACTGGACCTCCGTCCTTGAGAATGGCAAAGGAAGAATTCAGAGCCAAGGAACTCAAACTATAAGCACACGTTTATTTAGAAAGAGAGTGCCAGGGAAAGAAAGTGGGGCACAGAAGTGCTCCAGAGAGGGAGAACGTGCGTGCTGGGCCCTTTTTCTTACCTTTTTTAAAAGAGGTGGGCCCTTCCAGTAAAGACTGGAAGACCTACTAAACAAGTTGTAAGCACTTGTTTTTATCTATACTCCAAAGGTGGGAATTCTAGGGGAGGGGTTAGGGGAGGATTGATAGAATATTCATCAGCTTTATACTCATATCTCAAAGTGGGGTTTATTCCCCTGACTTCCTCTGTCCTTGGGTGCGGCTGGCAAGCAGCACTAATTGGATTTCTGCTACGGAACTCCCAAAGTCAAGTCATTTAAGATCTTTACCCTCTGGTTGGGAGCAGAGGTGTAAACCATTTACTCTGAAGTGTCCTTAGTTTGGGAAGTTAAAAGGGCTGTAAACTGCTTAGCTCTTAAATTTGCATCTCAGCTTCCCTAGTCCACTTGTCCTAGCTCAGCAGCTAGCCTCAGAATCACAGACGTCCTCACCCGCCCCTGAGGGACAATCCCCAAAGTGAGCTCCGCCCACTGCAGCCACCTCTGAGGGCTGGGGGCTGCCTCCTTTGGTCTCAGAATTCACGACCTCTGGATAAGATTGCTTCCTCCTCCGGTTTGTCCCCATCTGCTTCTGAAACCGGAACAGCCGGCGTTCATGCTGCCTGTCACTTACCAGACCCAATAAGCAGAGAGATGGACTGAATCTCTATGGGCGCTTTGTTCAGATGGTTGGCGATCTGAGAAGACGGTGGGTTTGTACCCTCACAGACCGTCTTAAATTCCATTTTATTTATTTATTTGTTTGTTTGTTTGTTTATTTATTTATTTATTTATTTTAGATTTTTAAAAATTCATTATTTTTTAGAGAGGGGAAGGGAGGGAGAAGGAGAGGCAGAGAAAAAAACAATGGGTGGTTGCCTTTCACGCTCCCCCTACTAGGCACCTGGCCTGCAACCCAGGCATGTGTCCTGACTGGGAATCCAACCAGTGACCCTTTGGTTTGCAGTCTGGTGCTCAACCCACTGAGCCACACCAGCTAGGGCTTAAATTCCATTTTAAAATGGCCCTTTTTATAAAAAGAACAAAATGTAGGTAAGGGGTTTAGAATTCAGGGAAAAGTTAATTGGATTTAAAAAAACTGCAGCATTCTCTCTGACAGTGGTCTTCAGCTGTGTCCTGGGTGGCAGGCCTCTCACCCCGGGGTGCAAAGGCTTGAGTTCTGTCCTGAGGGCTCACAGGCCTCCCAAGGCACGAAGGTGGAACTGCCTCTGGTCTCCTGCAGTCGGGGTGGGTCACCTTCAGTTCCTGGAACAATAGCTTTTTACACACATGGATTACTAAGCTTATTAGCTACTACCCGAAACTAAAATTTACCTATTTTCGAGTCCCCCATAATTTCTTGTGTGGCTCCTCCCTGTGCTGTGAACTCTGTGGTCAAAAAGCTAGATTAGCCCTGGCAGGTGTGGCTCAGTGGGTTTGAGCACCAGCCTGTGACTCCGAAAGGTCATAGGGACCATGGGCCAGGTCCACAGTTGTGGGTGTGTGAGAGGCAACTGATTGATGTGTCTCTCACATGTCAGTTTTCTCCTTCCCTTGCCCTCTCCCTAAAAAGAAATAAAATCTTTTTTAAAAAATAAAAAAAAGTCCTGGCCAGCATGGCTGCATGGATTGAGTGGCAGCCAAAGGTTCACTGGTTCAATTCCCAGTCAGGACACATGCCAGGTCCCCAGTAGAGCGCACGTGAGAGGCAACCACACATTGCTGTTTCTCCCTCTTTCTCTCCTTCCTGTCCTCTCTCTCTAAAAATAAATAAAGCAAATCTTTTTAAAAAGTAAAACATAATAATAATAAAAACCTAGATTGACCATGACAGATGTATCCAATATGAAAAGTGGAACTCCCCGGCCCCGGACCCACACAGAAGAGCACCTTTTGCATTGTACGTGATAATAGCAGAAACTTCTGGCAGGTACATGTTCCAGGCAGTTTCGCTCCTCAGAGACATGAAGTCACATGCCCAGAATCACACAGCTGATGAGTGTGGGAGCCTGGCATGGGCAGCTCCTGGCTAAAGCCCGTGTGTTTAACCCCACCTGGAACGTGTAGGCGTGGGCCATAAGAGGATCTCGTGGGCGTCCGCTGAGCCGTGACTTGAACCTTATTCAGCAAACCCAGCCTTTCTGACTCCTTTCATTCAAGTCCAAGGGGTGGAAGGGGTGGTACCATCTAGGAGTCTATTTCTGTGGGGCCTCAGCACCCCCAGTCAAGTTGGTTAAGTTCAAGTTCAGGCACCTAGCCGACCAACCTGAGCTTCTTGTAGAAAGATGACTTTCACTTGATCCTAATGGGCTCTGAGTGTTTGGGGGACTATAACACAAAAGCAGGTATGTTGCTGAATCAGGTCTCGTGCCAACTGTTCTTAGCCACAGTGAACGCTAAGGGACCACACCTGCATAGCTCCTGGTGGCTCCCAAAGTCCAACCAGGTCACACCCTGCTCCATTCAGCACCAGCGTCCCTCTGCACTTGCACCAGAAACGCAGGCCCTGAGCCTGACCTTCTGAAAGTCTTTTGCCTCTCCTCTGCCTTTGTGCCGAACCTCCCAGATTCCCAGCCAATTAAAGCCTGTTCTTGAGAAAGTTTTTAAAGCATGGGTGAAGCCCTGGCTGGGTTGCTCAGTGGGTTCGAGTGTCGTCCAGATACGCCAACGTTGTGGGTTCGATCCCTGGCCAGGGCGCATACAAGCAGCAACCAGCAAATGCATCAATAAGTGGAACAGTAAATGGATGTTTCTCTCTCTCTCTCTAAGATAAATATAAAAAAAAATAAAATAAAAGAGTGAGTGGGAATGTCACATTTACGGGAAAGGAAAAGGGAAGTCTTCGAAAGAGCTGAAGGCCCTCACTTCTTTGACCCCTATGATGCCCAGGGATGATAGTGCTACTTCTCCACCGAGGCTCCTGGCCTCGTAATGGTGAGTCAGAACCAGGTCCACTCCTGCTCTGCTGTGGCCCAGCAACCACAGCTTTGGAGTCTCATCCTTTTGGGGCCTTTGATTTGTCCTAAGGGTTCCCAGGACAAACTAATTAACTTCTGCACTTTATAAACCCCTGGTTCAAGCTTGGTGCCCCGGGACAGGGAGTTCTCCGTGCCCCAACCCCACTCCCGTGATGCCACAGTGAGTCCGCAGTGCTCCTGGGGTTTCTGTGCTATGCAGCCACCCCATTCATGGAAATGATTTCCATTAGAATCAGAGCTGATAAGAACAGATCGCACAATTGCTCACAGGTACAGGATATCCTGGGATTTTGAGGCCCAGACATGCAGCTCTGTAGAGGACTTTGCACACACGTCCAGGTATTTTATGGTTGCCAGCCCCTGCTTCAGCCCCAAACTGGTTTGTCCTGGCTGCTCCAACCTTTACCCTTTCTTTCTACGTCCCCTGTGGTCTCACAGAATGGTATCTGTTTGGTCTTCATCCCCAGTTCCTGGCACAGAGCTCATACAATCATTAGCATTTTCCAAGTGATAAGAATGATGGGAGTGTCTTCGGTTCTGATAAGGAAATTCTAGATAGCTTCAGGATGGGACCTGGTCACCAGAAAACACCAAGTCTTGGTTAGAAGATTGAAACTGGCTGCGCCACCCCTTATCCTCTGGGGAAGGGAGTGGGAACGAAGGTTGAGTTAACATCCAATGGTCAATGATGTTTTTTCCTGGTCAGGGCACATGCCTGGGTTGTGGGTTTGGTCCGTGGTTGGGGCGCATACGAGAGGCGACCGTTCGATGTTTCTCATGTCGGTGTTTCCCTCTCTTTTCCTCTCTCTAAAAAACATAAATGAATAAGTAAATAAATATTAGAGAAAAAAGTCACTCTTAAATGACACCTAACTTAGAAAGTTTCACTCGATTCAGAGAGCTTCTGGGTTGGGGGTACATGGAGGCACTGGGAGGGCAGTGCCAGGCGAGGGCACAGAAGCCCCAGCATCTCTTCCGTCCAGCTCTTCCTGCATTCAATAGTCCACGTAAGAGCATCCAAACCCTAAGGACAGGATCATTTTTCTTTTTTTGTATTTTTTTTTTGCAGCTTCCCCAAATCTGCAGAAAGATCAGATTTGCTTATTTTTTTGTTCCACCAACAGCCAGAAGA